>NW_025767263.1:0-28184 GCF_003918875.1 Haliotis rubra | reverse complement strand
TCTTTTTTTCATGCATTGCCATTATGCCCACCTAGTTTTGATTGGCATATTTATTTTTTTAAAAACCCTGTATTCATGCCGACGATAAAAGAACCAGGCTGTTCAAGTGTTTCAGTTACTTCTGTATCCATTTATGCTCAGGAGTGGTGGTGGGCTAGTCTTGTGGTTAAAGGGTGCAACTCGAGCCGAAGACACGGGTTCGAATGTGTGAAGCCCATTTGTTGTGTGTCTCCCGCCGTGATATTGTTGGAATATTGCTAAAAGCGATGTAAAATCACACTCCCTCACTCACTTACACATTCTATATGCAGATCATTTCCCAACTGGTTTATTTGTCCAGTTAAGATTACATCAATCATTGTGTGCAAATGAATGTTATTACCTGGGAGAGTGCATACTATGTTAAGATTCCAGTTCATTAGAGACTTCAATTAAACGAAAATCACAGTTGTGTCCTCCCTTGCATTTCAAAGATCCTTTGAACGTAAATACTAGCCCAAACTCGCACCTACCGACCACAGGTCATGTTCATACATCAAGATTGTCCCTGAACCATTTGGAGGGAGTGAGTGAGTTTAGTTTTACACCGCTTTTAGCAATATTCCAGCTATATCACGGCGGGGGACACCAGAAATGGGCTTCACATATTGTACCCATGTGGGGAATCGAAACCGGGTCTTCGGCGTGACGAACGAACGCTTTAACCACTACGCTACCCCACCGCCCACTGAACCATTTGGAACAGGGGAAACTCTAACATCAAAGATGAAGCACGGTGATGTGGGTTGGATGTCTGAACATGTTTTATATACTCAGTGTTGTTTTCTTGTTTACAGGCATACATAGCTTGTTGCAACGATGGGATTAAATCGCGCATAGAAAAATCCTTTAAAGTATCGAATTTGATATCACGTAAACACCACCAGAATTTATTTTATGTCAACTGCTGTAGATAAGCTTATATGTGCATTAACATTGATTACTTCCTCCGTGGCGTAGGTAGTTTAGAGCGCTCGCCCGGGTGGAAGATCTGCCGGGTTGATCCCGACCGCGTCATACCAAAGACGTTAAAATATGGTAATTGTTGGTCTCTCGCCTGGCGCTCGGCATTAATGGGTACAACAAGGACTAGTCGGCTCGGAGTCAGTATAATGTGTCTGAGTGGGGTATTCATGCTTCACTGTGGCATGGTATCTCAGTGGGCTAGCACTATAAAACCAGCTTAAGTCTGGGCTAGTACAAGCAGCCGCACATACACATACACACGCATGCACGTCGTCATATGAGCGAAATATTCTCAAGCACGACGTAAAACCCGTTGTACCAATTAATGCCGAGCACCAGGCAGGGACCAACAAGTACCATATTTTAACGTCTTTTGGCACGACTCGGTCGGGGATCGAACCCGCGACCTTCCGCTCTCCAAGCGGACGCTCTGACCACTACACCACGGAGGCGGTCTCCAATACCGAGAATAAAGACTGTGGTGGTGTTCTTCACACGGTGATCTGACTTGCTTGTGGAAATTGGTAATCGGACAGGATATCGGTACTTGGTAAAAACTATTCTACGTCAACTTCTTTCGATTACAACCGATACCGGGAGTTGTTTCAACATGGCAAAGCTGAACTACACGCAGGTAGCTTCACTGCTGACTTCCTTCTGAACTGAAACCTCAAGGTCTTGCCAAAGGGCCTCCCAACGCTCTGGTTCCTAACCCGATAGAGGATCTGTGAGATGGAACGCAATAGACGTGTAGATTTACATACGTCACGGACACTTGCACAACTATCCAGTTGTTTTTCGTTCTGCAAGGACGTGCAGAGCAGTCACTGTGCCAACATCCTGTTCGCATGTAAGTGTTTTGTGACAGAACAATTACTATGAAATATGCCGTACATTTAGTTTTAACTCCCATTAAAAAGAAATAATATGGCTCTTTAAAAATTAACACAGTACAAATTTCAATGGTAGTCAATGTTCTTTAATATATTCCAGACATTCCATAGACTTATTCAGTCTCTGGGTAAGGACGGTGCAGAGCGAGTGTAAACAACATACCGTGGTCACGCCATGCCCTATTCTGTTTGCATCGTGTCTTGGGAAAACAATTATTTCGAAATATGCACAGTAAAAGTAACTCATTATAATGAAATATGCACTTTGTATTCATCACAGAACATATTTTAAAAAGTTATCCAGCGTTCCTTTAATATATACTGAGTCAAAGAAACTTCACATCCACTTTCTCCAGGGCACTATAAAAAGAACAAGAGATGGTAAGATGGTTAAATTGTTATTATTTCATTGCTGAGATCTGTGTGATGTAATTTCGATACACCGACAGTGCCATAATCAGTTCCATTAGGCTACACCGCCGTTCCAAAACATGGGTATACAGAATGTCAAGTCACAAGAATAAAAATGCGAAATTTCTCAGTTCAATATCGTGGGTATGGCCGCCCCCACGCGTTCACCACTGCCAAACACCGTCTCCTCATCGACTGCCTGATGCTTGTGAACACGTGGTTAGGGATTCTGCGCCATTGCTCTGCAAGGCAGCGCCAAGTTCCTGCAAATGCTGAGGTTGGTTCCTAAGACCACGAAGCCTTCTCCCAAAGCGCATCCCAAACGTGCTCTATTGGATTAAGGTCAGGGGACCTCGATGGCCAGTCCATGACGTTGATTCCAGCGTTTTGAAGAAAATGTCGTGTCAACATCGCGGTATGTGGCCGAGCATTATCATGCTGGAACTGTAGACCTGGGCCATGAGCCGCCATGAAAGGAACGAGTTCAGGGTGAGCACCTGGTCGCGGTAAGCAGCAGCTGTGAGGTTTCCACGGATGACCAGAAGTCGGGAACGGTTTTCCCACAGAAAGCACCCCACACCATGCAACTTCCGCCCCGAATCTGTCGACTTCCTGGTACACAACATTGGGCATACCGTTCACGACGTCGTCTCCAGACTCTATGCCTGCCGTCCGCGAATCTGAGGGTAAACCTGGATTTATCGCTAAAGACGACTCGATTCCAGTCTCTCTGGGTCCATTGGAGGTGACGTTGGGCCCACAGCAGACGTTGACGTTGATGAAACGGCGTCAATATTGGCCCACGATATGGACGTTGAGATTGGCAGCCCGCAACCGATTTCGAATGGTCTGTGAGGACAGTTGACCTCTCACCATCTCAGCCCTGGTTCGTGTAGCCGGCAGAAATCTGTCACGTAGGTGACGTAGGACGATTTGATTTGGTCTTTGCTCGTGACGTCACACGTGGACGACCCGACCTTGGGCGATCAGAAGTGGTGCCAGTTTGTTGTAGACGACCTCGCAAGTCATATATACAGTACGACGGCTGCATCCCATTGCTCTTGCGACGTCAATAACTGATCTTCCCGCTTGCAACATGCCAACGGCACGTTCACGTTGCACATTTGACAATCATGGCATTTCAAGTACCGTTAGAACTGTGGTTTAAAAGTGTTTTCTCAATTCTTGAGGCCAATGCAAACACGTGCATATGAAGAAAACTTCGATGCGAAGATCACGTGATCGACTGCACGTGCAAAACCTGATTTGGCACTAACGTCATTTGCACGACGAATGGATGGGTTTGAGTGGGTAAGATAGGGATCCCATTTCGGATACATAGATGTATCATCAGAGAAAAATAATTCATTATTTTTCAAATTACATTTTGAATTTTCTTTTTGACTCAGTATATAATCGTGTCTCATTCAGTGGCGTCAAAGCCCAAGTCACCATGGCTACCCAGACCCTGCATATCTCCAGGACCATGCACTGCAGTCAAAGACATTCGGGTTCTACATGCAACAAGTGAATGGCTATGGAAGTGACATCAACAACTTGGTCTGGGAAATAAAAGGTTTCTTGATTCATTTCATCATTTAAAGAAAAATATTTTAAGAGGAATGTAGATTTTGAAAAATATCTCAACGACAGGTATGTCAGGGAACACAAACAATACCAAGAGGCACAATATGTATAGTCTGATATTACACCATCTGCTATAAAGGTCTGTAACTTGACTCCATTCCGGCATGCTAATTTAGCAGTTTAGCATGTGATAAATATAACTGATTAACATTTTTCTTATTGCATATTATGATTCTGTTTTACAGGTCTGAACTGGCCTAGTTGGATAGATAAGTCTCATCATATAGGAAAATTCCCCAACAATGTTGACGCTGCAGCTGAGTTTGTGTCCTTGATGGTTCAAAGTGCCAAGGACTATACGGGAGGACGCATTCCCCACATATTTGAAGTCATCAATGAACCTGACTGGGTGGAAAACATTATTGACCAACAAACGAATATAGACTTCCCACAAGGCTGTCGCCCAAAAGCTGAAATCAAGATTTGGAATGAAAGTTGGTGGACCAACATACACCAGTATGGCCTTACGAAAAGGAGACGAAAATAACTTCACCTATTGGAAGAGGACTGCTAAGTTTCTGGACATGTCTCTTGATCACTTGACTTTTTCTTTCCATTCCTACAACTATGTGCGTGTATCGGGTGGAAGTCACACCTATTTTGGTATCAATGAGGCTCGTCTGGTCGCTTCTATTGACATGGTGGAGAATTACTCTCATCTCAAGAAAGGAAAAAATGTTCCGTTGGTTATCAGTGAGTTTGGAAGGGGAAATGTGTTCGGAGTTGCGTCGGATTTTGAAAATGGAATGATAGACTTTCAAACCATTTATCAGCCAAACGGCTTCATGTTTACTTTCCTTAACCTAAGGGAATTCATTGACAGAGTGATAGTGTTTCTGCTCTCAAATGAACAATATCCGGGTCATACTACCCTTCGGAGTTCCTTTGTTTACGCGGGATGGACATCCCCTTCACATGACAAAATTTTTCACCTTTGGCAAAACTTTTATTATGATCAAAGGTTTCTCCGGATCTCAAGTCAGTACGATGGTCAGGAGAGAATAGTTGCATCGCTCGCTCTAGCAAACCCTCACAACAAGGAGATGGTGGTTCTTCTCCACAATTATGGTTCAAAATGGCAGAATGTAAAACTGGACTTCCCTAACAACTGGCTGAACCCTTCTACAGGTGAAGAAACATGCATTCTCTTCGAAAATGGCAATCCAGCAGTTCATCCCAATTACGATTTTGACAGATCTAAGCTTCATGGCACGGTCGGTCTCCCTGGATCATCAACCTGCTTCTACAAGTTCAAAACCAACTACAACTTTAACGGAATACACACGAACAACGAGAACACTTACTACGGCAAGAACATGGTCATCCCAATCAGCAACGGACATGCGCAGACCACCATCCATCTACCCAGCTCTGGATATCACACTGCCCATCTTAGAGTGGGAGTTAGTCGAGACAAGAATGCCAATTCAAAACCCCATCAAGTTGTGTTCAATGGCCATACACGTTGACCTCAAGCTACATGCTGTTCGATGCTATGAAGGTTGAGGGGAAAATAAAATGGAATGTGTGGGAGTTCATGGTCCCTCAATCACAGGTCCCACACAACCAACACCGTCAGCATGACCTTTGACGGAAACGGCGGTCATGTGTCATCCGTCGCACTCGTTGTTGGAAAACTTTCAGTAGATAAACTTCACTTTAAAGAAACTGTGTTTGTTTTGTTTTTAAATCGGACATGAATAATAAGCAAAGAAATAGTAAAGGTTAGCCTGAATTCCCTGCAGCTGACAGTTTTCCTAGAACTGTATCGACGTTCTGCACGTGATCAGGGTCATCTTTCCCTGATATGATAATGTCGTCCTGGTAACCACATGACATGGGAGCACCTTTCAAAAGGTTGTCGACATATCTCTGGAATATGCTAGGTGAAGAAGAGATACCAAACGGTAGTCTGTTATACCGGAATAGTCCACAGTGAGTTTTGATAGTGGTTAACTGTTTTGATGTTTCATCTAGCGGCAGCTGAAGATATGCGCTGGCAAGATCAATCTTCGTGAAAGTCTTAACACCTGAAAGTTCCCCGTAGATATCTTCGATTTTCGGAATTGGATACTGATCCAAAATAGAAACTTGGTTGACTGTTGTCTTATAGTCCCCACAAATTCTGGATTTGTCCATTTCCTTTCAGCACGGGTACGATGGGTGTGGTCCACTCCGAGAATTGAACCGGTTCCATTATGTCATCACTCAAAAGCCTATCAAGTTCATCATCCACCTTCTTCTTCAGTGGGGGCGGTGGGGTAGCCTAGTGGTTAAAGCGTTGGCTCGTCACGTCATGGGTACAATGTGTGAAGCCCATTTCTAGGCCCGCTGTGATGTTGCTGGAATATTGCTAAAAGCGGCGTAAAACCAAACTCAGTCAGTCAGTCTTCTTCAGTGAGTAAGGAATTGGGCGTGCCTTGTAGAATCTCGGTTGGCATTTGGATCTACATGGATTGTTGCAAATGTACCTTTGATCTCCCCGATACCACCACTGAACACATTAGCGTGTTTATCGAATACTTGTTCGAGTGTCACTGATTGACTAAGTTCACAAATTTGATGTTTGGTTACGATGTCATTCCTATCGAGTTTCAGTTGGTTGAGGAGGTCCCTTCCGAGTAACCTTGGTCTTTTTTTCATCCACGATGAGAACAGATGATTGTACGGATTGGTCATTGTATCCTATATCAACATCAATGGTACTAACCATCTTCAACTTCTCTCCTGTGTACGATCGAAGGACCCGTGAAATCTCCTTAATAACTGGAGGGTTGGACGACCAAGTCTTGTCATAAGTTGACTTAGTGATGAGGGTGAAAGTTGCGCCAGTATCGATCTGCAGCTGTACTGATGCATTATATTTCCACATTGACACAATATGGTGGCTTTAGATGTGTCGTGCTCACCAACATGATAAAGTTCGTATTCGGTTGTCCAAAGTCAATGCAATCTTCATCAACGATATAAGTCAGATGTTTAGAATGATTGCGTCTGCGACACATTTTGAGAATATGTCCTTTCAAGTGACAATATCTACAAGTTTCATCACGAAAGTTACACTTCTCTGGTACATGCTCACTACTGACACATCTGTAGCATGGTTTGTTACCTGTTTTGTTGTCATTGCTGGCACTACTAGTCTCTGATTTCTGTGGAAATACTTTCTCTCCTCTGGGAAATTTCTGAATGTTCCGAGGTTTTCTGCTTCCTTGAAAACTGACACATGATGTACACTTTCTTCCAACGATGTACACTGACTCCTGGGATCATTGTCGTAATTTCTAAGACCTCTGGAAGTCAATGTTTAATATGTTATAGATTCATGTGTTCCAGAACTTACAAATCATGCAAACGCGGGGAAGACTTTATTTTACCAGTACTGACCATGTGATGGATTTTCCTTCATGTTGGTGCTTGCAACTGTTCACTTTTGCTTTAGCTTGAATACTTTTCTTTCTCTCTTGTACAATTTCACCTTCTGGTTCTGGTATCGCTTCTGGTGCCCGTGAGTGTCCACATTTTTCTTGGTTTGTGATTTGTGAGTCCAGCAGACAACAAAGGTAACTAAAGTAACATCAGGATAGTCATATGCTAGTACTACTAGTCTCTGATTTTTCTGGAAATACTTTTCCTCCTCTGGGAAATTTCTGAATGTTCTGAGGTTTTCTGCGTCCCTGAAAACTGTTTGACACATGACACTATCCCCCTTGTGGTTCCGTGAAGCTTGCTGAATATCAGAGATATTCCGAGAGGCAGATTCGATGCCTTGTGCTAATTCGAGAGATTTCTTGTAATTCAGATTCTCGGACAAAAGTCGTCTTTTAATACGATCATCGGCCACACCACACACCAATCTGTCACAAAGCACGTTTTCAATTTGAGCTCCATAGCCACAATGTTCAGCAATAGTGCGAAGTTCAGCAACGTAGGTAGCTATCGACTGATCGGAGGGCCTCGTGCAAGTGTTGAATTTGAAGCGTTGTATTATCGCTGACGGCTTCGGTTCAAAGTGGTTTTCCAGCACTTTGATCAAATCAACAAAAGACTTAACTGTTGGTTTATCAGGCTCAACCAAAGTTCTGAGTAGTCCATATGTCTTTGATCCGATTACACTGATAAGAATAGCCCTCTTCTGATCACCATCTTTGATTTTGTTCGCGGCAAAGTATGCAGACAGCCCTCGCTGTACGCGACCCAAGATTCAGCATCGCTGTTAAAATCAGTGATTTTACCGCATGCAATCATGTCTGAATATGTCCTCTAGACCCTCGTCGCCAATTATGTAGTGTATTAGGTTAACAGAATTGGAGATGGTGGGGATTTATAAGGTTTATTGACAGGAACGTTTAACATGCCGTGTTGGCCATTACAGACCATCCCAAGATGCCTAGGGCAGCTCCTTTACTTCCGCTCCGGGAACCATTTATTTAAAACAGATGTAATTTTACGTTAAATCACTGTTACGTGAACACGACACCGTAATTAAGTCTTAGCGTTACACGCAACCATCATTATGGCTCAGTGCTACATTCAACCATCATTAAGGCTCAGTGCTACATGCAACCATCATTAAGGCTCAGTGTTACACGCAAACCATCATTAAGGCTCAGTGCTACATGTAACCATCAAACAATGCTCAGTGTTACATGCAACCATTATTAAGGCTCAGTGCTACATGTAACCATCATTATGGCTCAGTGCTACATGCAACCAACTTTCAGGCTCAGTGCTACATTCAACCATCATTAATGCTCAGTGTTACATGCAACCATCATTAAGGCTCAGTGCTACATTCAACCAACATTAACTCTCAGTGTTACATGCACCCATTATTAACGCTCAGTGTTACATTCAACCAACATTAACTCCTTCAGTGCTACATGCAACCATCATTAACGCTCAGTGTTACATGCAACCATTATGAAGGCTCAGTGCTACATGTAACCATCATAAAGGCTCAGTGCTACATTCAACCATCATTAATGCTCAGTGTTCTCATGCAACCATCATTAAGGCTCAGTGTTACATGCAAACACCATTAAGGCTCAGTGCTACATGTTACCATCATTAAGGTTCAGTGTTACATGTAACCATTATTAAGGCTCAGTGCTACATGTAACCAACAACAATGCTCAGTGTTACACGCAACCATTATTAAGGCTCAGTGCTACATGTAACAATCATTAAGACTCAGTGCTACATGCAACCAACATTAAGGCTCGGTGTTACATGCAACCATCATTAAGGCTCAGTGTTACATGCAACCATCATTAAGGCTCAGTGCTACATTCAACCAACATTAACTCTCAGTGTTACATGCAACCATCATTAACGCTCAGTGTTACATTCAACCAACATTAACTCTCAGTGCTACATGCAACCATCATTAACGCTCGGTGTTACATGCAACCATTATGAAGGCTCAGTGCTACATTCAACCATCATTAATGCTCAGTGTTTCATGCAACCATCATTAAGGCTCAGTGCTACATGTTACCATCATTAAGGCTCAGTGCTACATGTAACCACTATTAAGGCTCGGTGCTACATGTAACCAACAATAATGCTCAGTGTAACATGCAACCATTATTAAGGCTCAGTGCTACATGTAACTATCATTATGGCTCAGTGCTACATGCAACCAACGTTAAGGCTCAGTGCTACATTCAACCATCATTAAGGCTCAGTGTTACATGCAACCATCATTAAGGCTTAGTGTTACACGCAACCATCATTAAGGCTCAGTGCTACATGTAACCATCATTGAGGCTTAGTGTTACACGCAACCATCATTAAGGCTCAGTGCTAGATGTAACCATCATTATGGCTCAGTGCTACATGCAACCAACATTAAGGCTCAGTGCTACATTCAACCATCATTAAGGCTCAGTGTTACATGCAGCCATCATTAACGCTCAGTGTTACATGCAAGCATTATTAAGGCTCAGTGCTACATGCAACCATCATTATAGCTCAGTGCTACATGCAACCAACATTAAGGCTCAGTGTTACATGCAAACACCATTAAGGCTCAGTGCTACATGCAACAGTCATTAAGGCTCAGTGTTATATGTAATCATCATTAAGGCTCAGTGTTACATGCAACCATCATTAAGGATCAGTTCTATGGAACGCTGCACGTTATCCGCGTAAAGACATTTTGCCCACTATATGACCTAATCCTTCACATAAACCGAAGTGCAATGACAAAGGTCAAACTGATTTCAGTAGAGCCAACCCAGCCTACCTGTTTTCACCCAAGAGATATTCGCATAGGCAAAGAACAAAGTAGTAAGAATCATAGAAGTAGCTGCATGGGCGGGATTTCGGTGATTTTGTAGTGTCCTGGTTCTTTATTTGCCTGACTGGAAATATTACTATGGTACAAATGAAATAGATAATTGGCTTGACATTTTGTTCTTGCTATTTTTGAAAATACGAATCTTTCAGTCCTTGAGTAAATTATTTGATGAATTCCGGATCTATTCCTATTTCTTTGTTATGCCAAATATCTCCAAATCCAGAAGAAAATAATAATTGTTTTATATCACTCACCCAGTTTTTATGTCCATCTCTATCATACAATAGCATCATATTGGTAAGAAATAGGATGGCAAGTGTAATAACTTTATCCAATACCGAATTATTTTGCAATAAGATTAATATATCAAAGAAACCTGCCACATTCTCCATTGATCATTGTATTTGGAGTGTTTCGGTTAACGCCCAAATACTTTTTATAGGCATACAAAAGTACCATTTTATATTTTCCAAGTGTATTTAATCCCCTATCTACGCCAAATAACAGAATAGGATATACTTTTACATCAAATATTTTGAAAAACGAATTCATACTGAGATCACCAAGAATATGTATTTGTCGCAAGATTCCTAGAAGTACCTTCTGGGCCTGCACTGCTGCATAGTTTGCATGCAAGAACCAGGATAGAAGATCAGTGAAATATACACCAAGATATTTTTAAGAATTTGTAGTTTCAAGTTCACAATCTTTACAATACCATTTTTCATGTTTCACTAGTTTTCCACCATTTTTTAATACCACTACCTTTGTTTTATCCAAGTTAAGTGCCAGCTTTGACTACTCACAAAAGTTTTCCAGTTCATATTTTTGCTTTTGCAGGCCAGTAATAGTACTTGATATTAAGACAATATCATCAGCAAAAAGCAACATAAATAGTTGGAAGATATCCGGATGTAACTGTGCGCCGAGTGTACAATTATGTTCGATCTGCGTGGCAAATTTCTTTATGAAAAAAGAAAGCAAGAAGGGGCTGAATACGCTGCCTTGTCTGACACCTACTTGTATCTCAAAGGTTTCTGATAATTCTGGATACTGTGTAACATTTCTTCTCTAGATATGTGTGAGTCTAGTATCTGTTCTGTGAGTTCACAATTTACGTCAGCGTTTAGGGGAGTATCATAAGATTTACAATCGTTTTCGAAGAAAACAAATGTTTGAAGTCTCAGGCTTCGACTTGAGACGTTTTAAGTCATTCCAGAATTTTCAAAATCATTTATGCTATTTTCTATTATTGCTTGTTTATATGTATAATATTCGGTGCGTGTTCGTAAGCACACGGAATGGTATTTATTTCTTGTCTTATAATAGTTTTATAATGAGCAAGGACATGTTCAACCATCACAAGGTAAGGACATGTGCAACCATCACAAGTTAAGGACATGTACCACCAGCACAATGTAAAGACATGTACCATCAGCACAATGTAAGGACATGTACCACCAGCACGATGTAAGGACATGTACCAGAACACAATGTAAGGACATGTACCACCAGCACGATGTAAGGACATGTACCACCAGCACAATGTAAGGACATGTACCACCAGCACAATGTAAGGACATGTACCACCAGCACGATGTAAGGACATGTACCAGAACACAATGTAAGGACATGTACCACCAGCACAATGTAAGGACATGTACCACCAGCACGATGTAAGGACATGTACCACCAGCACAATGTAAGGACATGTACCACCAGCACGATGTAAGGACATGTACCACCAGCACAATGTAAGGACATGTACCAGAACACAATGTAAGGACATGTACCACCAGCACGATGTAAGGACATGTACCACCAGCACGATGTAAGGACATGTACCACTAGCACGATGTAAGGACATGTACCACCAGCACAATGTAAGGACATGTACCACCCAGCACGATGTAAGGACATGTACCAGAACACAATGTAAGGACACGTACCACTAGCACGATGTAAGGACATGTACCACCATCACAATGTAAGGACATGTACCACCAGCACAATGTAAGGACATGTACCAGAACACAATGTAAGGACATGTACCATCAGAACGATGTAAGGACAAGTACCACCATCACACTGTAAGGATATGGGAAATATAGGCAAATATAGGTAAATCTGGTCATAACAGCAGAAATACATGTTTGAGCTCTCCATTCTTACGCAATAGCCGCAGCGCAGAGTGCTGTTGGCTCATTGGACGATAAATCAGGGAAATTCGGGCCAGAACAGAGTGAGTGAGTGAGTTAATATTTAACGTCACATCGGGAATATCTCAGCCATAACATGACGCAAACAATTTATGCAATATAAAATGAAAACATTTTGAAGAGTAAAACTGTCGAAAAAGATCCTTAATTGTTTTGACACTAAAATATTTATCCCTTGTGATGATAAAAGTCCAAAATAGAACCTGGAATCTTTTTCACTTATCTGATTAGATAAAGAAAATGAGTGAGTGAGTGAGTGAGTGAGTGAGTGAGTTGAGTTTTACGCCGCACTCAGCAATATTCCAGCTATATGGCGGCGGTCTGTAAATAATCGAGTCTGAACGAGACAATCCAGTGATCAACAGCATGAGCATCGATCTGCGCAATTGGGAACCGATGACATGTGTCAACCAAGTCAGCGAGCCTGACCACCCGATCCCGTTTGTCGCCTCTTACGACAGGCATAGGTTACTGAAGGCCAATATTCTAACCCGGACCTTCACGGGTCAGATAAAGAAAGAGCAGTCTATACAATGCAATGTAATCATCACCATTATTCCCACTCCACGTCCTGCATAACACGAGCATAATGAAAGATAAACTCATTACTGGAGTGAAATGTCAGTTAACAATGAATACGAACACTGTCGATCATCTAATGTTTCATTTAACTTGTGCAATATATATCAAACGTATTCAACTCACGATATATGTTGCATGACAGGCAAACATTCCCAATGCCATGTCGTCATGTTTGGAATGTGTGTAAATAATACTGTCATATGTAACGCTTTCAAACCCTATGCAAACAGTTGAGGCATGGTCGTTGCTATATCCTTGAATTTCAGACCTGTATATATCTATGCACATAAAATTATTTATATTTTACAGATTAAAGATAATATGCAGTAGATGGGGTTCGGGTGATCCTGGCACAGTCAGGCTGGTAAGGCTCATCATCAGCTCAGGGCCCTTACACTCAGTCCAGACAGCGAATGGACTTCTCCCTGAAAACGCTGCCCAGTCGAACCCACCAAGAACTTTCCGGAGAATATGTAGACTGCCCAACACTGCAGCCTTCTGCATTACCCAGAGTGTCAGAACCCGGGCACTCTCCTGATCTGTGCCAAGAGATCAGGAGGTACCAAACCAAGGGCACCGAGAACAATGGGGAGCCTGACGACAGTGTACTTGGGATGCAAGCAAGATATTTCAAAGGCGAGGTCCGCATATTTAGAATGCTTTTCCTGAATCTTGCCAATCACGTTGCTGTCAAAAGGGACAATGATATACACTCAAGGCCCATTTTATTTTGATATATGAAATTTATTCAACATTGATAGAACATAGGGTTCTATTCAGTGATGAGAGTAGATTTTGTTTATGCCATAACGACGGTAGAACACGTGTGTATCGCCGTCGTGGAGAACGTCATGCCCCGTCATGCGTTGTGGAGGTACAGGCTCATGGCGTTGGAAGTGTTATGGTTTGGGGAGGTATCTGTGGCGAAATGAAGACGCAATTGGTTACAGTTCAAGGCAACCTGACAGCACACCAATACACTGACAAGGTGTTTCGTCCAGATGTGTTTCCTTTCGGTAATCAACACCAAGGGACATTATTTCAACAAGACAGTGCTCCTGCATACACAGCTAGGATTGTGACAGACTTCATGGGAACCAATAACATCAACGTTTTGCCTTGGCCGTCTCGTTCCCCTGACCTCTCACCCATAGCGCACCTCTGGGACTTTCTGGGCAGGAAAATCAGAATGACACTTAACCCTCCAGCAAACCTCAGACAACTGAAGCAGGCAATTCATGAGGAATGGATGAATATCCCAAATGCCTTCATTAGACGTCTCACAACGTCAATGAGACGTCGAGTACTTGCATGTATCAATGCAGAAGGAGGACACACAAGATACTAAGTAATGCACAACTAAACGTTGACAAATGTGTTTTAATCTGGAGTTCACAGATAGTGTTCAACACAACTGAAAACATGTAACTTTGCCTTTTTGATACCAGCGTCATTTAATTCAATTTTGCTTGATCATTACTTAGTATTTGACGTTGTAATAGCCTCTAGATGTTTAGCAAGTGGCCTTACTATCAACATAAACAGATATGAAATCAATTTTTTGTCTGTGTTGATTTTTATTGAGATTTTTAGCACGGGCCACTTTCTTTTGGCCTTGAGTGTAAATAAATTCATTTGCTTTATCAAAAAGGACAACATCGGGTTTGTTGACAGGAATTGCTCTGAGGCTGTATATTGGCCTATTCCACAGAAGTTTGAAAGCATCATTTTTTCCATGACGCCCTGGACAAAGCCACAGGCATGGCGGAGACGGTAGTAAAAAGCAACGAGCCATGTCATCATGTCGTTTAAGACATGCTGTTTGTGCCAAGGAAGGGCATTCACTGACAAGATGTTGGGCAGTCTCTGTGAATTCATTGCAAAGTCGACATTTCATGTTAATATTTTCTTTAAGAATCACATTTAGGCGATTGCGAGTGGGAAGTGACTGGTCCTGAGCAGCAAAAAGAAAGCCCTCAGTTTGACATTTAAGACCAGCCGACTTCATTCAGGCGAAGGAGTCGGTGGAATTACTATTATTATTGGATATTTATATAGCGCACATATCCACGCACTAGTGCATGCTCAAGGCGTTGGTATTTTCGATGATTGGATGCCAATCTTAACGGCACATCTTGTTATCAATGTCAGCTCCCTGGGGATTATACAACTCTTGCTGCCACGAGGCGCACCGAGTTATTGCGGCTTTCCCATCCTTACGAGGTACCCATTCACAGCTGGGTGGACTGGGACACATAGTCACAGTACTTTGTCCAAGTTTACTGCACGTTGCTGTACCCGCAACTAGGTGTTTGCACGTATTTATGTGGCCGCCATCTGGTCATATACCAACGGATTCGTGGGTTCTTTTAAGTGCACAGGGTTATCAACTGTACACTTGGGGTTGTGTCAACACTGAAAGAGTCTGCACACAAAGTTAACTCTAAGAATTTTACACCCGGTCACAGATGGGCTCGATCCCGGCACCTCATGCTCGGTGGATCCCCTAGCCTGGCGCCGTAGCCAGCTCGCCCGCCACGCCCGCCACGCCCGTCAAAATGCAGCATTCAAGCACCATTGAGAATGCGTAGAAATAGTTCAAGTGACCACACATTCCAAACATAAAACACAGGTACACGTGCCAGCATCATTTTTCCATAGGTTATGTCGGCTCTGGGAATAGGTTCCTTATTTCAAACATGAAGGAACATATGGAAATACACTATTTTATGCAGTGATGGTAATATAGTTGATTGAAATTTACGAACATAATAATACATCGTTTTATGAATGCTGGCCACAGTGTAAAATGAATATTTCATATGGATTGCCTTGTATACCTGCAACGGGATAGTGTGGCAGTGCGATGCTAACCAATGGAGTCCTGGTTGAGGACAAGGGTGAGTTGAGGTGAAATGGGGTTTAACGTCGCACTTAAGAATAGTGAGTTTAGTTTTCGCATATCATATGACGACATGCATGTAGGGGTATATGTGCGTGACGAGCTGCTTGTACCAGCACAGACGTAAGCTGGGGTTTCATAGTGCTAGCCCACTGAGAGACACCATGCCGCAGTTAAGCATGAATACCCCACTCAATCACATTATACTGACTCCGACCAGACCAGTCCTTGTTGTACCCATTAATGCCGAGCGTCAGGCAGGGACCAACAAGTACCAAATTTTAACGTCTTTTGGTATGACGCGGCCAGGGATCGAACCCGTGACCTTCCTCCCTCCGGGCGGACGCTCTAACCACTACACCATGGAGGCGGTATAGTCAGTAAGGTACAGCAGTGAACTTTTGTTTGAACTCATACAATCTACCTACCTGTCGTCCATTAAGTGTCGACTGAGTGAGTGAGTGAGTTAAGATTTTAAGTCACATCGGCAGTATTTGAGCCATGTCGTGACTAAATCAAGTTATAAATATGTTAACAATTAAAGGTAAATTATAAAACTCTGTCAACGAAAGACAGTAAAACAACTAGAATATCACAGATATAAATTTAAAACTAGTAATTTAATCTAAAATATTTTAACTATACATGACAATACCATATAAAAACAGGCTACAGATTGCCAACAACTGAAGGTAGATCACCATACTAGGGACCATGGAAGTCTCGACTGAGTAAAGTTCTTGTCATATTTCATCCAGTTTTGTACCCGTGAAAATCCAGGTTAGAATTGTTCTTCAGCAACCCATGTTGATCGTAGCCCTAACGGGATCAGGGTGGTCAGGCTCGCAGACTTGGTTGACCCATGTCATTACATCTTAATTGTGTAACCCGTGAAGGTCCAGGTTAGAATGTGCCTTCAGTAACTCATGCTTGTCGTAAGAAGCGACTAACGGGATCGGGTGGTCAGGCTCGCTGACTGGTTGACACATGTCATTACATCCTAATTGTGTAACCCGTGAAGTTCCGGGTTAGAATGTAACTTCAGTAACCCATGCTTGTCGTAAGCGGCGACTAACGGGATCGGGTGGTCAGGCTCGCTGACTTGGTTGGCATATGTCATCGGTTCCCAAATTGCACAGATCGATGCTCATGCTGTTGATCACTGGATTGTCTTGTCCAGACACGATTATTTACAGACCGCCGCCATATAACTGGACTATTGCTGAGTGCGGCGTAAAACTAAACTCACTCACTCACCTAATTGAGCAGGATGATCATGCGTCTTACCACTGGGATGTCTGGTCCAGACTCGATTACTTACAGACCATATAGTTACAATATTGCTCACATTGATGGAGGCAAGGAAGCTCAAGTAAAACTCTTATTCTATACATGAAACCTGCATTTCATTTAAACAATACTGTCACATCAATTAGTTTCTATGTCATATATGCATTTATATTATTCATGTGCATTTGCAGTTTGCATGTTAAGTAGAGTTAGACATGGGGTGTGTAAATACTGTAGCCATATGATCTATTAAACCTAACCTGAAACGCGAAAGGTCGTCAGATCACTCTGAGCCGACTGTAGTGAGTGTAGTGTTGACTTTATCCACAGATGTACATGTTTGAGCTCTCCAATCTGACGCAATAGCCGTGCAGTTGGCGTCTTTGTCAGTTAATCAGGAGCCAGGCTTCATTAAATTCTGTCAGAACAGTACCTGTAGACTTTTTTCACATGCGGCAAGCCACCGAAATTTAAATGATCTGAGGGTTATAAAATGTTGGTATGTACCTCTTACAGGCGACACATTCTAGTGAGATCGCGTAGAAATGGTGCTTAGAGCGTAGAAATAATGTGTGTGGATGGTGGTGGTGGTGTGTGTGTGTGTGTGTGTGTGTGTGTGTGTGTGTGTGTGTGTGTGTGTGTGTGTGTGTGTGTGTGTGTGTGTGTGTGATATCTGGTGTAACTTTTGTCAATAGACATAACCATGATCAGTAGACGTTTTCTTCGAATACATTAATCAATTAATATACATATATATAGTTTCCTGTTCTCAGCAATATTTCAACTAAATGGCGTCGGTCTGCAAATAATCGACTCTGGGGCATATAATAAAGTGATCAACAGCATGAGCATCGATCTGCACAATATGATGACGTGTCAACCAAGTCAGCGACCATGAACACTCGATCCCGTTAATCACCTCTTACGACAAGCATGGGGTGCTGAAGACAAATATATATGTGAATCTTGAACGCGACCTTACCATCACTCCGCTCTGAGTACACGTTTCCAAGGGTTTGTTTACAGCTTGATTATTTGTATCTATGTTTGTATGTTTATGTTTAAGGTTGTCCATGACGCTGAATACAGCATCCTTGTCCAGCTCCTATGGGACATTTTTTACACCTGTGTACATCTTCGTAGGAAAAAAAGGGGCGGTGGGGTAGCCTAATGGTTAAAGCGTTTGCTCGTCACGCCGAAGACCCGGGTTCGAATCCCCACATGGGTACAATGTGTGAAGCCCATTTCTGGTGTCCCCCACCCGTGATGTTGCTGGAATATTGCTAAAAGCGGCGTAAAACCATACTCAGTCAGTCAGTCAGTCAGTTGTAGAAAAAAAAGTAGGACTTTATGGCAATGCATTCAAAAGCCAAGTGATATTCTATGGTAGAATGATTCCCGCAGAAACAAATGCTAATCACACATGTAATTCTTATTCAAATGAAAAAGTCAAATCATGCTAATATTTTATTTCATCTGTTCAAACTCTCTTTTCCATAGACATTGTCTACAATCTTTCCTCTTTATAGCGCCATTGAGCAATATCTTTTGGAAATAGGCGCTCTACAAATCAATTATGTTTTACAGATTAAAGATAGTATGCAGCAGAGAGGGTTCGGGTGATCCTGGCACAGTCAGGCTGGTAAGGCTCATCATCAGCTCAGGGCCCTTGCCCCTTCTACACGCAGCCCAGACAGCGAATGGGACTTCTCCCAGGAAACGCTGCCTAGTCGAACCCACCAAGAACTTTCCGGAGAATATGAAGGCTCCCCAACACTGCAGCCTTCTGCATTACCCAGAGTGTCAGAAGGCCTGTGCTCGGTGGAGAACCCGGGCACTATCCTGATCTGAAAATCAATTATTGTTATTATTATTATTATTATTATTATTATTATTATTATTATTATTATTATTATTATTATTATATCATCGTGTATAACCCGTGTCATGGTGTTATGGATCAGGGTACCGTGGCACAAAGGGATCTTAACCCTCAAGTGGTCGTAATTCACGTAAGACTTGAGTCTTAACATAGACTCGGCTTTTCAATCCTTATATTGGCACTTTCCTTAATTACAGTATTCAGTCCAAGTCAAGAATAGGTCACAATACCACAAAGCAAAACCACCATTTAACGTTTAATACTTATTTTCTTCTGCAACTCTTTCAGATACCTGAAATACGGTATCTCCACTTGTACCTGAGAGCTTATTGTGTGATGTGAATCAATTTTTGCAGTGTTTACTCTTCTTTTTCAGAACATGACAACCAAGCACGTTAGATGTCTGGCAGTATTTACAATCGCCTTGTTTACAAAAGAACAGCACTGATTTACTCTATCGACAAGTATCTTGGCCTTCCGACGATGCCGAGTATCATTGCTCGACAGATTATCGCATCTGTGCGAATTGAACCAGTGCTAAAAAGAAGATGCTTACAAAATGCCCGAAACAGTCAAAAAAGGCCATCAAAGGGGTTTTAATGCCAGTTTAAGAGAAGATGCTCTTGATAACACCTTTCCCCAAGGAAGCCGTACCAAGGCGAGTTTCAGCAAGTGGATGTACGAATTTTTTACATATTCTGCCATATACGAAATTGCCAAATCGTCAGTGCGGACACTTGTCCTAGTTCCGGCACCATTCACGCCTGTCTCTTTCATCTGCAAACTGATAAGGTCAAGGTCACATCTTGGTCATAAGGTGAAAGGTCAGTTCCAGCACATCCCCAAGTAGATGGGGTACTTACAGGTAAGTATCAGTCTTTGAGTCCGTATACGTTTAGTTTTAGTGTGGTATCCATGTTAAACTTCAGCATTCTTTCCCAGTTTTCTAAACCCGAAAAATTTCCTGATCAGTAAAAGCAGTCAAATAAAGACATACGCACAAAGAATTTTTTAAAGAAATGTGGTCAAACGGTGAGAATTCCTTCTCTGTTTCTCGTTTCGCTCTAAAGTCACATATTGTTTGAAGTGCCAGTGACTAGCGTTTTTCTTGCTGCACCTCACATGTAACGAGCATGTATTTGTAAATTGTCGTTATCAGGCTGAGTGAGTGAGTGAGTGAGTGAGCTAGTGTAGTTTCACGCCGCTTTCAGCAATGTTCCAGCAATATCGTCGGGGACGCCATAAATGGGTTTCACACACTTCACCCATATGGGGAATCGAACCCGGGTCTTCAGCGTGACGACTGAACGCTTTAACCACCAGGCTACCCAAACTGCCCTATCAGACACCAATACTTTTGATGCCTGACATTATATTTTCTCCTCATTCTTGGTCAAAATGGACCCTTAAAACGAAAAACGTACCTGAAAAGAAAACAAAAGAACAAAACAAAAATATCTACTACAATTACCTTATTCTCGTTCAATTCACATTTCTTTATCAGGAATCGATGTGGATTCGTTCACTGCCCAGTACCTCCAAACACCTACCCAGCGTTCATTTCAGTCCTCACAACCCGGATGTCTTCTCTAATCAACGTCCTCCATGTCAACTACCCCGGACCCCCTATAACAACCTCACCCGATGTTACCCTGCCGTGCATGGGAACTTCACCGACGTCAACACACTAGTCACGGCACTGGAGACCAACAGATACTTCGGGACAGACAAGTTCATCTTCTACAACTACAGCATACCAGAACAGGTCAACAAGGTCTTGCTGCAATATGAGAGACAAGGAATTGTGGAGATGAGGAACTGGAGGCTGCCCTTTCCCCCAGAGGAAATCCACTACTGGGGACAGATGGCGAGTATGCATGACTGTGTCTTCTCTCAGCTTGGAATGGCCAAATACGTTCTTCTTGCTGATGTTGATGAAATTGTTGTGCCTAAGAATAACGTTTCATTGGTAGATCTGGCTGACAGACTATTGAATACAAAAGATCCACGTTCTCCAAAAGTATACGGAGCTCTTATGTTCCAAAACACGTTCTTTTCACTCTATGAAAATGAGACAAAATACATGTTTTCTGAAAAAAAGATTGCCAAAAAGTTCAAAATGAAGGCATTTCTGCATACAAACAGGTCACACATAAAAGGTCCAGGATACAGAACAAAACTTCTTGTGAAACCCGAGGCTGTGGATCTGATTCATGTTCATGGCATAGAAAAGTTTCTTCCTGACTGGGCGATGTATGTAGTCAGCCCAGAGGTCGCTCTATTGCATCATTATCGGGAGAAATACGACAGTCAGAGCTTTGCACCTTGGAGTCAGGATTTCACCTTCATCAAATACAGCAAGAGTCTAATACCCAACATCAAGAAGCGACTTTTAAATCTCCAAAGTAAACTGGGAATAAAGATTTGATTGTTTACATCGGGTCGTAATATAAACGACAAAACCCTTTCCACATCCGTAAGAAATTTATGCTCAAAGCAGAGTCGATTGTACAATGCCGACCAAACTTTGAGGCACTATCAAATAGTGATGATACCACGTGTTCGCTCAAAGGTGGGCGTGTCAGGTACCACTTATGCAAATGTCCACCTGAACAATAGATCAGGTAAAGTGTGGTATCAGTGAAAACAGGGAATTGCGTCATAGCTTGGATCCTATCCAAAATATTTATGCAACTGAATTTAGTCCGGCTGAATATATGGCACGTAGGTGTTTTCCTGAATTGTACAATATCACGTCGCAAGTAGATTGGTAGTCTAGTTCATTCTTTCTTCACTCAATGTCGTCAATGTATTATATATATTCGCACAGGTGGCTCTACAGCCGTTACGACCAGAAAAGGCGTGAACATTAAGCCGTTACAGCCATTATCACTCCTGCTAGTTCTATGACTTTATTGGTACACTATTCTTCCATGCCATGAGAAAATGGATATATCGATTGTCTGTTTCACTTTCCCCCAGATATAACTGATTTGGCGCTGTCACTTTTAATAGTTTACACAGTTAAAAGTATTTCATAACGAAATGTCTCCATGGTTTGTTTGTTATAGTTAGCAACACGAACCTTACGACGAAATACAGTACAATAATGACAGTACAATAATACAGTACAATAATGACAGTACAATAATACAGTACAATAACACAGTACAATAATGACAGTACAATAATGACAGTACAATAATGACAGTACAACAAATGACAGTACAATAATGACAGTACAATAATACAGTACAATAATGACAGTACAATAATACAGTACAATAATACAGTACATCAATACAGTACAATAATATACAATAATGACAGTACAATAATACAGTACAATAATGACAGTACAATAATGACAGTACAATAATGACAGTACAATAATACAGTACAATAATGGCAGTACAATAATGACAGTACAATAATGACAGTACAATAATACAGTACAATAATGACAGTACAATAATGAAAAGTTATGACAGTACAATAATGACAGTACAATAATACAGTACAATAATGACAGTACAATAATGACAGTACAATAATACAGTACAATAATACAGTACAACAATGACAGTACAACACTGACAGTACAATAATGGCAGTACAATAATGACAGTACAATAATACAGTACAATAATGACAGTACAATAAGACAGTACAATGATGACAGTACAATAATGTACAATAATGACAGTACAATAATACAGTACAATAATGACAGTACAATAATACAGTACAATAATACAGTACATCAATACAGTACAATAATGTACAATAATGACAGTACAATAATACAGTACAATAATGACAGTACAATAATACAGTACAATAATGACAGTACAATAATGACAGTACAATAATGACAGTACAATAATACAGTACAATAATGAACAATAATGACAGTACAATAATACAGTACAATAATACAGTACAATAATGACAGTACAATAATGACAGTACAATAATACAGTACAACAATGACAGTACAACAATGACAGTACAATAATGACAGTACAATAATACAGTACAATAATGACAGTACAATAAGACAGTACAATGATGACAGTACAATAATGTACAATAATGACAGTACAATAATACAGTACAATAATGACAGAACAACAATGTACAATAATGACAGTACAATATGACAGTACAATAATGTACAATAATGACAGTACAATAATGACAGTACAACAATGACAGTACAATAATACAGTACAATAATACAGTAATGACCATACGTTACACAAATGCAGCACACGCAACACAAACAAGCCAATTTCTGTATTGGTATCTATTTCAATTGGAATAGTATTGGTATGCACTGATCTTCAACTATTCCAAGTCATTTGGTTTTATTTACTCGAACATGTGTATATGTCATGAGCTGAACACTGACTACGCTGAATATTTACAATGTTTGTTTTACATCAGGCAGACAGACAGAAAAAGATGAAGATGAAGAAGTTTATTTCAGCATTTGAGGCCGCATGGACAAGAGTACAAACTTGTAAAACAATATTGTGCGGATGGACAGATAACACAATGTCATTAGTTCATTTTCATACAGGCAAGTTACGCTTTAGAAATATTGCAATAGACCAATAAATGTACATTTGTTGTTCTTAAAAGTTGTTTAAATTTTAAGCTTGATGGAGTCGTATGGTAATAATTTACTTGGTAAATACAGTTTTCTGTGTACAGAATAGAATGGACACACAAGTAAAATATTCATCTTGTGTAACATTAAAATCACATTTGTCACATATCAGTAAATTGGAATTTATATTTTATCATTAACGTTGTTGTTGAACATTCAACTTATGGCTTAAACAGCGGAATTTGCATAAAATGATAAGGTCCTTGTTATGACAAAGTTCCTATTTGTATTTTTCAGGTTCCAGGGCGGACTTGATTGCGCCATAGTCTTTTAGAAAAGATCATGATGTTATCCTAGAGTGCCAATTTTGAATGTCAGTATCTTGACATCTTTGTCTAAATTCATTCATAAACGTTTCAATATTCCAACATTCCTCTGTAATCGAAAGATAAGAAAATCCAGTTCGGAGTAAAAGTAGACGCACATGCGTAACCCAGTTGCAGCTGCCACTATCGTCTTGCAGCTTTAACATTTCATAACATGATTTAGAATGTCGATTATCGTCCACATGTAGTATTCTGCACCAATATTTGATACATCTGCCGTAATATTTAACGCATAATTGAGTTCTTCCAATTTCTCCAAGTACAGTATTGGAAGAAACATTTTTTATTTCACACAGAAAACGTTTGTAAAAAAGCATTGGATTTTCTCAATGTGAGGACGATATGAAAGCCCCCAGATTTCACCACCGTACAATAATATTGGGGATATCTTACTATCGAATTTAGCTGAATCAACTTTCAAAGATATATTTGCAAAATCTTTAAACATTTTAAATATAGGGAACGAGGCTTTTTTGACTTGAAGACTTATTGTTTCACATGTCTTCGACCATATCAATTTCGTGGTAAAAATAATACCTAGATATTTAAAGTGTGATACAACATTCATTTGGTTTCCATTATAGAACCATTTTTCTGATTTCGTAAGATATCCACCATTTCTATATACTACCTTTGTTTTACCTATGTATTGATTAATTAGTTAACGTATTTGTAGGTTCACAGATGTAACATTGGGAACATATATTATAGGGCGGATGTATGACGCAATATACAACACAATAAGTCGGATGTGGCGCAATATACAATACAAATTACATGTGACACAAGATGCAGCATGATATGCCAGATGTGGTACTATATACAACATATGTTAGATAAGACCTATATACAAAATATGTTAGATAAGACCTATATACAATATATGTCAGATAAGACACTTTGTACAACATGGTATGCCGGGTGTTGCGCTTTATACAACATGATATGTCAGATGTGGCGCTATGTACAACATGGTATGTTGGATGTGGCGCTGCATACAACGTGATATATCGGATGTTTTCGCAATATACAACATGACATGTTGGATGTGGTGCTATATACAACATAATATGTCGGATGTGTATGCAATATACAACATGATATGTTGGTTGTGGCGCATTATACAACATGATAGATCTGATATGATGCAATATACAATGACATACGTTGGAAAAAATATCTATCCCTATTTGAATTTAATGGTACTTAATATCATCGAAGCACTTGTATATCGTTTTGATGGGGTTCTTTTTTAATTCATTTCGTTTAATGAAGTAAACTCTTTGAAACAATTAAAAGAAGGAGAACAAAATTTGTAAAAGACATATTCTAACTTCATTATTACAATCTGTTCACCTTACATATCCAAATGTACATTTCTAAATAGGGTTTAAGAATGACAAATGGGATTTTATTTGATTGAATATGCAAATAAAATAATATTTTTCAGCTTCATTAAAACCCAAAGAAGATACTCAAAATGACTTTTATAATTTCTGAAACTGAACATTCGTGTAACATTGCTGCCATACCCCTGGTAGAATATTAAAATACAAATATGAATAGCCTAAAAAGATCAGACTAAAATATCCCCAGAAATGTGAGCTATAAGCCCAATGTTCTTAGGTTCGGATAAACGGGGCACAACTGTAAACCGTATTTCCTAAAATGTTGTGAAGCGCACTACAATCTCCAAAAAGAAGCCCGCAGGTGGTCAGAAATACACTCAATTGGACCCATGAGAGCCGTTTTGTAAACAAACGCACGTACGTGTATTTGAATCTCTCACCGTCAATCGCATGATTCTTCATAATAGGAATAGTACGTTGACAGAAATGAAGGAATAGGTTGAGTTCAAACTTTTAGTTGTCTATACAAGTATACATGAATGAGGTGAGCGGAGTTCCAGCTCAACCCAAAGGCTTTTCCTAAGAGCGGCATTATCCTGCTCGCGGTCGTCCCAATGCAGACAGTCGGAATACCGGACTGGTGACAGTATAGATATGAACAAATGTGTATTGTACTGTGAAGCTCTTCGAGCAGTTAGGTGAGGTGAGGTGAAATTGGGATTAACATCGTGCTTGAGAATATTTCGCTTACATGACGACGTGCATGCGTGTGTATGTGTATGTGTGGCTGCTTGTACTAGCTCAGATTTAAGCTGGTTTTATAGTGCTAGCCCACTGAAATGCCATGCCGCAGTAAGGCATGAATACTCCACTCAGACACATTATACTGACTCCGAGCCAACCAGTCCATTTAATGCCGAGTGCCAGGCAGGGACCAACAAGTACCATATTTTAACGTCTTTTGGTATGACGCGGTCGGGGATCGAACCCGCGACCTTCCGCTCTCCGGGCGGACGCTCTAACCACTACACCACGGAGGCGGTCTCGAGCAGTTAGGAGAAGGGCGGGATCCTATGCTACAGCTGTTCACTGGCATACCATATTGCATGTTACTTCTATGGAACGCACTATGTTCTATGGTATTGCGATTTACATTGCATGTTACCTCTGTTACATTGCATGTTACTTCTTTCATATTGTATGTTACTTCTATTACATTGCATGTTACTTCTGTCATATTGCATGTTACATCTGTCATATTGCATGTTACTTCTGTCATATTGCATGTTACATCTGTCATATTGCATGTTATTTTTTCACATATTGTGTGCTAATTCTGTCATATTGCACGTTACACCTCTCTTATTTGCATGTTACACTTGTGTTATTTGCATGTTAGACGTCTGTCATATTGCTTGTTACACATCTGTTAATTGCATGTTACTGCACATTTACTTTAGACTCTCAGGTCAAACTACATAATAGAGTCAGGGCAGGTGTTGAGGCCATGGAATAGAACTCAAGTGGAAACCAAACTTTGGTCAAGTATATATCAGTAACTTAGAAGGTAAAATCAGCTACAAAAATTATTTGTGGACAGTCTGGATAATTATGATATCATGATATCATGACTCACAAGCGTGAGAAATATAGGTGTTTCGATAGGTTTAGGTCATCTAGCTCTGACGATGACAAGAAGAACTATACATCATCAAGAAACATGTTTAAGAATCTATGTAAACACAAAAAAGCCAAGTATGACATGGCAGAAAAAAACAGAAGTGATGAGAGTCATTAATAATGGAAGTGTAACAACACAAGACTTGTAGAAGTATATCAAACGCTTGTGAGATGCCCTGTAACATCCAGATTGGATTACTGTAATAGCCTTCTATACAGACTCACCAACGGACATCTCGATAAACTACAAAAAGTCCAAAATACAGCATCACGTATTATATCCCTTACCACTAAACGAGACCATATCACCCCTGTACTCTCATCATTACACTGGCTTCCAGTCAAGTTCCGGATTGACTTCAAACTTCTTTGCATTGTGTATAAATGTTTGCATAATCAAGCTTCTTCATGTCTCTCTGAACTTCTCACTGCGTACTCCCCTACCAGAACTCTCGGATCTCAAGACCAATGTCTTCTCTCCATTCCCAAAGTTTCCTTTCTTCCTTTGGCAACAGGTCTTTCCAGTACGCTGGTCCTACTCTGTGAAATTCTCTCCCTCTCCACATAAAACAGTCTCCCACATTGGAAACTTTCAAAATTTAAGTTGAAGACTTTCTTTTTTCCATAGCCTATCCCTAAAATCAATCTTTCTGTCATCAATTACTTATTTTACTATTTTATCCTCTGTATGCATTGTATGTGTGCTTTTATGTAGCGCCTTGAGCATGTATCAGTGGGTGGAAAATGGCGCGCTAAAAATATCCATTATTATTATTATTATTTAATAGACAAGGGAAGCCTGATCGTGAAGCAATCTCACCAGAGGAGGGTTTGAGCACTTTTCGTCACTGCTAAACAACATCAACTTTGATACCTGTACATGAGTGAATCTCAGCGGCTATGATGAACACACATACTGTAGTGACTATGTTGGAGCTGGTTCAGATAAGGTTATTACCATGGAAGTATTTTACGCCATGGCCAAACGTTTGGCATCTGAAGCGCCAAAGAAGATTTGG